>NW_027140779.1:447500-457860 GCF_036365525.1 Heterodontus francisci | reverse complement strand
TCAAAAGAAATTGCATGAATGTTCGAAGGAGAAACATTTCCAGGGTGATGGGGAAAAGGAGCAGACATGAGCTCGATGGGCAGAACGACCTCCTGTAATGGACAATTGCACAATGACAAGACAGAAGAGTCCCTTTGACCCATCTCATCCACATTGGTGCTCATCACTTCATGGCCATACACCCTCCACCCATTCCCTATCTCGGTTATCTCCTCCAGCATTACCACCTTCAGATCTCTCTGCCAATCCTGGGCCTCTTACGCATACAGTTATCAACAAATAATCCGAATCTCACATTCCCACATCTCTGCTCACTCATCAATCATCTATCTGACCATTCTTCAAATGTTGACATTGTCTATTCTAATCATTAACTCCAAAAGTTCATTTCATGACCCTCTGTGCAAAGTCAAAGCTTATCAGCTTTTGCAGAATAGATTGTAAACAGGCACACAGAAAACAAAAGAGCAGAAACAGCCAAACAGGACAAGGTCCTTCATCTACCCATCTGCATCTTTGACCCATTACCCTCAATCTGTGTCCCTCTGGTTACCCACCCTCCTGCCCCTCGAAACAGTTTCTCCTCATTTACTCCATCAAAACCCCTCATCATGCTGAACACCTCCATTTAATCTCCTCTTCACCTTCTCTGCTCCAAGGAGAACAATCCCAGCTTCTCCACTGGCTCTGCTCCCCTCCCCTGTTCACTGTGTCCCCTTGGCCGAGTACTGACCCCCTCACTCCCTCAGTACTGACCCCCTCACTCCCTGAGTACTGACCCCCCCCCCACTCCCTCAGTACTGACCCCCAGACTCCCTCAGTACTGACCCCCTCACTCCCTCAGTACTGACCCCCCCCATTCCCTCAGTACTGACCCCCTCACTCCCTCAGTACTGACCCCCTCACTCCCTGAGTACTGACCCCCCCATTCCCTGAGTACTGACCCCCCCCCCCCACTCCCTCAGTACTGACCCCCAGACTCCCTCAGTACTGACCCCCTCACTCCCTCAGTACTGACCCCCTCACTCCCTCAGTACTGACCCCCCCATTCCCTCAGTACTGACCCCCCCCACTCCCTCAGTACTGACCCCCTCACTCCCTCAGTACTGACCCCCCCCATTCCCTCAGTACTGACCCCCCCCCCACTCCCTCAGTACTGACCCCCTCACTCCCTCAGTACTGACCCCCCCCCACTCCCTCAGTACTGACCCCCTCACTCCCTCAGTACTGACCCCCTCACTCCCTCAGTACTGACCCCCCCCCCCCACTCCCTCAGTACTGACCCCCTCACTCCCTCAGTACTGACCCCCCCCCACTCCCTCAGTACTGACCCCCCCCCCACTCCCTCAGTACTGACCCCCCCCACTCCCTCAGTACTGACCCCCTCACTCCCTCAGTACTGACCCCCTCACTCCCTCAGTACTGACCCCCCCCCACTCCCTCAGTACTGACCCCCCCCACTCCCTCAGTACTGACCCCCCCCCCACTCCCTCAGTACCGAGCCTCCGACAGCGTGGCACTCCCTCAGTACTGACCCTCCGACAGTGCGGCACTCCCTCAGTACTGAGCCTCCGACAGCGCGGCACCCCCTCAGTACTCACCATCCGACAGCGTGGCACTCCCTCAGTACTGACCCTCCGACAGTGCGGCACTCCCTCAGTACTGAGCCTCCGACAGCGCGGCACTCCCTCAGTACTGAGCCTCCGACAGTGCGGCACTCCCTCAGTACCGAGCCTCCAACAGTGCAGCACTCCCTCAGTACTGACCCTCCAACAGTGCAGCACTCCCTCAGTACTGACCCTCCGACAGTGCAGCACTCCCTCAGTACTGACCCTCCGACAGTGCAGCACTCCCTCAGTACTGAGCCTCCGACAGCGCTGCACTCCCTCAGTACTGAGCCTCCGACAGTGCGGCACTCCCTCAGTACTGAGCCTCCGACAGCGCGGCACTCCCTCAGTACTGAGCCTCCGACAGCGCGGCACTCCCTCAGTACCGAGCCTCCAACAGTGCAGCACTCCCTCAGTACTGACCCTCCAACAGTGCAGCACTCCCTCAGTACTGACCCTCCGACAGTGCAGCACTCCCTCAGTACTGACCCTCCGACAGTGCAGCACTCCCTCAGTACTGACCCTCCGACAGTGCAGCACTCCCTCAGTACTGACCCTCCCTCAGTACTGAGCCTCCGACAGCGTGGCACCCCCTCAGTACCGAGCCTCCGACAGCGCGGCACTCCCTCAGTACTGAGCCTCCGACAGCGTGGCACCCCTCAGTACCGAGCCTCCGACAGTGCAGCACTCCCTCAGTACTGACCCTCCAACAGTGCAGCACTCCCTCAGTACTGACCCTCCGACAGTGCAGCACTCCCTCAGTACTGACCCTCCGACAGTGCAGCACTCCCTCAGTACTGAGCCTCCGACAGCGCTGCACTCCCTCAGTACTGAGCCTCCGACAGTGCGGCACTCCCTCAGTACTGAGCCTCCGACAGCGCGGCACTCCCTCAGTACTGAGCCTCCGACAGTGCGGCACTCCCTCAGTACCGAGCCTCCAACAGTGCAGCACTCCCTCAGTACTGACCCTCCAACAGTGCAGCACTCCCTCAGTACTGACCCTCCGACAGTGCAGCACTCCCTCAGTACTGACCCTCCGACAGTGCAGCACTCCCTCAGTACTGACCCTCCGACAGTGCAGCACTCCCTCAGTACTGACCCTCCCTCAGTACTGAGCCTCCGACAGCGTGGCACCCCCTCAGTACCGAGCCTCCGACAGCGCGGCACTCCCTCAGTACTGAGCCTCCGACAGCGTGGCACCCCTCAGTACCGAGCCTCCGACAGTGCAGCACTCCCTCAGCGCTTTAACCAGCATTGCTGGTTAAAGAGGAAATTAACGCAATAGTGAGGAAGGATATTAGCTCTGACGATGTGGAATCTGTCTGGGTAGAGCTGAGAAACACTAAGGGGCAAAAAACGTTCGTGGGGGTTGTATATAGACCCCCAAACTGTAGTGGTGATGTTGGAAATGGCATTAAACAGGAAATTAGAGATACATGCGATAAAGGAACATCTGTAATTATGGGTGAATTTAATCTGCATATAGATTGGGCAAATCAAATTAGTCACAACACCGGAGAGGAGGAATTCTTGGAGTGTATATGGGATGGTTTTCTGGACCAATACATTGAGGAACCAACTAGAGAACAGGCCATCCTAGACTTGGTATTGTGTAATGAGAGAGGAATAATTGACAATCTAGTGGTGCGATACCCCTTGGGGATGAGCGACCATAATATGATAGAATTCTTCATCAAGATGGAGAGTGACGTAGTTGATTCTGAGACGTGGGTCCTGAATCTTAGTAAAGGAAACTACGAAAGTATGAGGCGCAAGTTGGCCATGACGGATTGGGAAACGTTACTTAAAGGGATGATGGTGGAAAGGCGATTGTAAACATTTAAAGAGCACATGGATGAACTGCAACAATTGTTTATCCCTGTCTGGCGCAAAAGTAAAATGGGAAAGGTAGCCAAACCATGGCTTACAAGGGAAATTAGAGAGAGCATTAGATCCAAGGAAGAGGCATATAAATTCACCAGAAAAAAACAACAGACCTGAGGATTGGGAGCAGTTTAGAATTCAGCAAAGGAGGATCAAGGGATTGATTAAGAAGGGGAAAATAGAGTACGAGAGTAAGCTTGTGGGGAACATAAAAACTGACTGTAAAAGTTTCTATAGGGATGTGAAGAGAAAAAGATTGGTGAAGACAAATGTAGGTCCCTTACAGTCAGAAACAGGGGAATTTATTATGGGGAACAAAGAAATGGCTGACCAACTAAATGCATACTTTGGGTCTGTCTTCACAAAGGAGGACACAAATATCATACCAGAAATGTTGGGGAACACAGGGTTCAGTGAGAGAGAGGAACTGAAGGAAAACAGTATTAGTAGAGAAATGGTGTTGGGGAAATTGATGGGATTGAAGGCCGATAAATCCCCAGGGCCTGATGGTCTACATTCCAGAGTACTTAAGGAAGTGGCCCGAGAAATAGTGGATGCATTGCTGGTCATCTTCCAAGATTCTATAGACTCTGGAACAGTTCCTACAGATTGGAGGGTAGCTAATGTAACCCCACTATTTAAAAAGGGAGGTAGAGAGAAAACAGGGAATTATAGACCAGTCAGCCTGACGTCGGTAGTGGGGAAAATTCTAGAGTCCATTATCAATGATTTTATAGCAGAGCACTTAGAGAACAGTGGTAGAATCGGACAGAGTCAGCATGGATTTACAAAAGGGAAATCATGCTTGACAAATCTACTCGAATTCTTCGAGGATGTAACTAGTAGAGTTGATGAGGGGGAGCCAGTGGATGTGGTTTATTTGGACTTTCAGAAGGTTTTCGACAAAGTCCCACATAAGAGATTAGCGTGTAAAATTAAGGCGCATGGGATTGGGGGTAGTGTATTGCGATGGATAGAAAATGGGTTGGCAGATCGGAAACAAAGAGTAGGGATAAATGGGTCTTTTTCTGAATGGCAGGCAGTGACTAGTGGGGTACCGCAGGGATCTGTGCTAGGACCCCAGCTATTCATATTATATATTAATGAATTAGATGAGGGAACTAAATGTAATATCTCCAGATTTGCAGATGAGACAAAACTGGGTGGGAGGGTGAGTTGTGAGGAGGATGCAGAGAGGCTTCAGGGTGATTTGGACAAGTTGAGTGAGTGGGCTAATGCATGGCAAATGCAGTATAATGTGGATAAATGTGAGGTTATACACTGTGGTAGCAAAAACAGGAAGGCAGATTATTATCTGAATGGCTATAAACTGAAGCATAGGAACATAGGAAGATAGGAACAGGAGTAGGCCATTCAGCCCCTCGAGCCTGTCCCGCCATTCAATGAGATCATGGCTGATCTGCAGCCTAACTCCATGTACCTGCCTTTGGCCCATATCCCTTAATATCTTTGCTTAACAAAAATCTACCTATCTCAGATTTAAAATTAACAACTGTTCTCGCTTCAACTGCTGTTTGTGGGAGAGAGTTCCAAACCTCTACCACCCTTTGCGTGAAGAAGTGCTTCCCAACATCTCTCCTGAACGGTCTGGTCCTAATTTTTAGACTATGCCCCCTAGTTTTAGAATCTCCAACCAGTTGAAATAGTTTATCTTTATCTAGCCTGTCTTTCCCTGTTAATATATTGAAGACTTCGATCAGAGCACCCCTTAACCTTCTAAATTCAAGTGAAAACAGGCCTAATTTGTGTAATCTCTCCTCGTAACTTAACGCCTGTAGTCCAGGTATCATTCTTGTAAACCTACGTTGCACTCCCTCCAAGGCCAGTATATCCTTCCTAAGGTGTGGTGCCCAGAACTGCTCACAGTATTCCAAGTGGGGTCTAACCAGGGTTTTGTACAGCTGCAGCATAACCTCTGTGTCTTTATACTCCAATCCTCTAGATATAAAGGCGAGCATTCCATTAGCCTTTTTGATTATTTTCTGCACTTGCTCGTGGCATTTTAAAGATCTGTGCACCTGAACCCCCAAGTCTCTTTGGACATCCACTGTACTTAACCTCTTCCCATTTAGAAAGTACCCTGCTCTATCCTTTTTTGGTCCAAAATGGATAATCTCACACTTGCCCGCATTGAAATCCATCTGCCGCAGTTTTGCCCATTCACCTAGTCTGTCAAATTCTCTTTGCAATTTTATGCTATCATCTAGACTGTCTACAATGCTGCCTAACTTTGGATCATCAGCAAATGTGGATATATGACTTACTATGCCATCATCCAAGTTGTTAATGAGTAATGTGAATAATTGAGGCTCCAACACAGATCCCTGCGGGACACCACAGAGAGGGGAATATGCAGCGAGACCTGGGTGTTCTCGTACACCAGTCGCTGAAGGTAAGCATGCAGGTGCAACAGACGGTAAAAAAGGAAAATGGTATGTTGACCTTCATAGTGAGAGGATTCGAGTACAGGAGCAGGGATGTCTTGCTGCAATTATACAGGGCCTTGGTGAGGCCACACCTGGAATATTGTGTGCAGTTTTGGTCTCCTTATCTGAGGAAGGATGTTCTTGCTATAGAGGGAGTGCAGCGAAGATTTACCAGACTGATTCCTGGGATGGTGGGACTGACGTATGAGGAGAGATTGAGTCAGTTAGGATTATATTCGCTGGAGTTCAGAAGAGTGAGGGGGAATCTCATAGAAACCTATAAAATTCTAACAGGACTTGACAGGGTAGATGCAGGAAGGATGTTCCCGATGGTGGGGGAGTCCAGAACCAGGGGTCATAGTCTAAGAATACGGGGTAAACCTTTCAGGACTGAGATGAGGAGAAATTTCTTCACCCAGAGAGTGGTGAGCCTGTGGAATTCGCTACCACAGAAAGCAGTTGAGGCCAAAACATTGTATGTTTTCAAAAAGGAATTAGATATAGTTCTTGGGGCGAAAGGGATCAAAGGATATGGAGGGAAAGTGGGAACAGGTTACTGAGTTGGATGATCAGTCATGATCATAATGAATGGCAGAGCAGGCTCGAAGGGCCGAATGGCCGACTCCTGCTTCTATTTTCTATGTTTCTATGACCCTCCGACAGCGCGGTGCTCTCTCAGCACTGAAAAGCCCTAGCTCCCTCAATCTTTCTTCGTAGGACATGCCCTCCAGTCCAGGCAGCATCCTGGTAAATCTCCTCTGCACCCTCTCTGAAGCTTCCACATCCTTCCAATAATGAGGCGACCAGAACTGAACACAATATTCCAAGTGTGGTCAAACCAGGGCCTTATAGAGCTGCAGCATAACCTTGTGGCTCTTAAACTCAATCCCCCTGTTAATGAAAGCCAACACACCATACGCCTTCTTAACAACCCTATCAACTTGGGTGGCAACTTTGAGCGATCTATGGACATGGACCCCAAGATCCCTCTGTTCCTCCACACTGCCAAGAATCCTGTCTTTATCCTGTATTCAGCATTCAAATTCGACCTTCCAAAATGAATCACTTCACACTTTTCCAGGTTGAACTCCATCTGCCACTTCTCAGCCCAGCTCTGCATCCTGTCAATGTCCCGTTGCAACCTACAACAGCCTTCCACACTATCCACAACTCCAGCAACCTTCATGTCATCGGCAAACTTGCTAACCCAGCCTTCCACTTCCTCATCCAAGTCATTTATAAAAATCACAAAGAGCAGAGGTCCCAGAACAGATCCCTCCGGAACACCACTGGTCACCGAGCTCCATGCTGAATACTTTCCATCTACTACCACCCTCTGACTTCTATGGGCCAGCCAATTTTGTATCCAGACAGCCAACTTTCCCTGAATCCCATGCCTCCTCACTTTCTGAATGAGCCTACCATGGGGAACCTTATCAAACGCCTTGCTAAAATCCATATACACCACATCCACTGCTCTTCCTTCATCAATGTGTTTTGTCACATCTTCAAAGAATTCAATAAGGCTTGTGAGGCATGACCTGCCCCTCACAAAGCCATGCTGACTGTCTCTAATCAAACCATGCTTTTCCAAATAATCATAAATCCTGTCTCTCAGAATCCTCTCCAATAATTTGCCCACTACCGACGTAAGACTGACTGGTCTATAATTCCCAGGGTTATCCCTATTCCCTTTCTTGAACAAGGGAACAACATTTGCCACCCTCCAATCATCTGGTACTACTCCAGTGGACAGTGAGGATGCAAAGATCATCGCCAAAGGCGCAGCAATCTCTTCCCTCGCTTCCCGTACTATCCTTGGGTAAATCCCGTCTGGCCCCGGGGACTTATCTGTCCTCATATCATTCAAAATTTCCAGCACATCCTCCCTCTTAACCTCAACCTGTTCAAGCATATCAGCCTGTTCCACGCTGTCCTCACAAACGACCAGGTCCCTCTCACTAGTGAATACTGAAGCAAAGTATTCATTAAGGACCTCCCCTACCTCCTCCGACTCCAGGCACAAGTTCCCTCCACTATCCCTGATCGGCCCTACCCTCACTCTGGCCATCCTCTTGTTCCTCACATAAGTGTAGAACGCCTTGGGATTTTCCTTAATCCTACCCGCCAAGACTTTTTCATGTCCCCTTCTAGCTCTCCTAAGTCCATTCTTTAGTTCCTTCCTGGCTTCCTTGTAACCCTCTAGAGCCCTGTCTGATCCTTGCTTCCTCAACCTTAAGTAAGCTTCCTTCTTCCTCTTAACTCGCTGTTCCACATCTCTTGTCATCCAAGGTTCCTTCACCCTACCATCCCTTCCCTGCCTCATCGGGACAAACCTATCCAGCAGTCGCAGCAAGTGCTCCCTAAACAACCTCCACATTTCTGTCGTGCATTTCCCTGAGAACATCTGTTCCCAATTTATGCTCCCCAGTTCCTGCCTAATAGCATTGTAATTCCCCCTCCCCCAATTAAATATTTTCCCATCCCGTCTGCTCCTGTCCCTCTCCATGACTATAGTAAAGGTCAGGGAGTTGTGATCACTATCACCGAAATGCTCTCCCACCGAGAGATCTGCCACCTGGCCTGGTTCGTTGCCAAGCACCAAGTCCAACATAGTCTCCCCTCTAGTCGGCCTATCTACATATTGAGTCAGGAAACCTTCCTGGACACACCTGACAAAAACTGCTCCATCCAAACTATTTGCACTAAGGAGGTTCCAATCAATATTAGGGAAGTTGAAGTCACCCATGACAACAACCCTGTTACTTCTGCACCTTTCCAAAATCTGCCTCCCAGTCTGTTCCTCTGTGTCTCTGTTGCTATTGGGGGGTCTATAGAAAACTCCCAATAAAGTGACTGCTCCTTTCCTGTTTCTGACTTCCACCCATAATGACTCAGTAGACAAACCCTCCTCGACGACCTCCCTTTCTGCAGCTGTGATACTATCCCTGATTAACAATGCCACTCCCCCACCTCTTTTACCTCCCTCCCTATTCCTTTTGAAACATCTAAACCCCGGAACATCCAACATCCATTCCTGCCCCTGTACTGACTCTCCGACAGTGCGGCACTCCCTCAGTACTGACCCTCCGACAGTGCGGCACTCCCTCAGTACTGACCCTCCGACAGTGCGGCACTCCCTCAGTACTGACCCTCCGACAGTGCGGCACTCCCTCAGTACTGACCCTCCGACAGTGCGGCACTCCCTCAGTACTGACCCTCCGACAGTGCGGCACTCCCTCAGTACTGACCCTCCGACATTCCCTCCGTTCCAAACGACGAACACACTTTGGAAGAAAAGTAGGTTGGCGGATGCGAAACGTCACGAGATGTCGGAGTTGTGACAAGTAAAGGCGAGATGCCACTTTTCTGTGTGTGGGAGCCAGCTCGGCGGAGTGGGAGCTCTCACACTGGATATTCTGTACACAATACAGACCCCCCCGGGGCCCCCAAAACTAACATCAATGTACATTGAGGAAGTTCAGAATTGCATCATCTCAGGGACGTCTCATGTGTCATCGAACAAATTGCAGACTTATAGGGTGGGGGGGGAAACAGAGTTTCAGAGAGACTCACACACTCACACTCACACACTCACTCACTCTCACACACTCACTCACTCTCACACACTCACTCACTCTCTCACACACACACTCACTCACTCTCTCACACACACACTCACTCACTCTCTCACACACACACTCACTCACTCTCTCACACACACACTCACTCACTCTCTCACACACACACTCACTCACTCTCACACACACACTCACTCACTCTCTCACACACACACTCACTCACTCTCTCACACACACACTCACTCACTCTCTCACACACTCACACTCACTCACTCTCACTCTCTCACACACACTCACTCTCTCACACACACTCACTCACTCTCACACACTCACTCACTCTCACACACTCACTCACTCTCACACACTCACTCACTCTCACACACACACACTCACTCACTCTCACACACACACACTCACTCACTCTCACACACACTCACTCACTCTCTCTCACACACACTCACTCACTCTCTCTCACACACACTCACTCACTCTCTCTCACACACACTCACTCACTCTCTCTCACACACACTCACTCACTCTCTCTCACACACACTCACACACACTCACACACTCACACACACTCACTCACACACACTCACTCTCTCTCACACACACTCACTCACTCTCTCTCACACACACTCACTCACTCTCTCTCACACACACTCACACACACACACTCACACACACACACTCACACACACTCACACACACACACTCACTCACACACACTCACTCACACACACTCACTCACACACACTCACACACACTCACTCACACACTCACTCACTCACTCACACACACACTCACTCACACACACTCACTCACACACACACTCACTCAC